>NC_056730.1:849777965-849815962 GCF_019279795.1 Protopterus annectens
TCTTAGCTGGGATTACTGGTAACCCCCCACCCCACAAAGGTTCTCACCTGTGTTGACACCACCCATACTCTCAAAATATCCACACAGCTTCTACAGCTCACTTAATCATTACATCTCAAGAGTTTCTTTAGAGGGTGGTTTCAGTACTTTCATCAGTCCAGTGGCCTTATTCCCAGAAGACTAGCAAGGACCGGTAGAAGTTGTGTGCTGTCTGATCAAGCAAAGGGTGGATCCTTACTTGGCAACCAGTGATGTGGTTGGCACCTACCTGTCCGGTGTATACAGCACAAAACTCTACTTCTCTTCACCAAAGTAGACCTGGCTGATTGACATCCCAAGCCAGCCAAACCTTTCATGCTGAGGGCATGCTGAGAGTCTGCAAGGCTGGGAGGTCATTTTTGCTCAGGCCTCCAATATGTGACCTTGTTCCACCATGGAATATATACTCAATATTGAAAAAAAAACTTTTTATGTCATTAGAGCTAACATTCTTGTCATGGAAAACCATAATCTGATGTCTTTTTTTTTTTTTTTTCATTTGATTCAGTATGTGGGTTGACTGATCCAGTTGGATCCAACCTCCATGCCTAATACCAAAGCTTTGGGTCCAAATGGTCTGACTCCTCCCCTAACCACAATTCCCCTCTCCTACCTGAATTACCTCAGATCTTATTTGCTGCCTAACTAGGTGTGGGCCGAGAGCTCTATTTTCTTTCATAAGTGAAGCTGTTTTTCCTCCTTTTTTGAATATTTGTCTATAGTGATTAGATTATAGCAGTGCTAGATTCTTTGCAATAGTAAATATTAGTAGACATTAGATTAGTGTGGTTTTCAGGTTTCTGCCTTTTTAATTTCTCCAAGTCTTTTGGGTTTCTAATATGACTAGAATGGACCCCATTCCCAAGTCAAACTATGATTAAAGTAGGGTTGCCACCTTTCTACTGTGCCATTTCCTGACAAACAAGCCCTGCCCCATGCACAATCAAGCCACACCCATTCCCTTTAATAGCCACACCCCTTTACTATAGCACCCTTCAGCATAAGTCTTTAATATCATATAGTTACCAATAAGTAGGAAAATGTGCAACGAGTCAAAAGTAAATAAAAAAAACTTTATTTGGCAATACTTCAAAAGGTTCACTACATACAACAGTACATCACACACAAGCGTGGGAAAACTAAGCCCAAGTCTCATATCACAGGTAGTACTAAAATGGAAATACAATTAGATATTAAAAACACCAGTTCATTCAAAGCAGTACATTAAGGGTTCACCACACACAATAGTAAAAGAAAAGCAACTGTTTAAAGTATCTTCAGTTTTGCTAGAAATCATTGCTTATACTTGAAGCTATATTTGGCATTTGATCTAGCAGCCTCAAGTAATGGCTGGTTATTTCTCACAAATGAATAAAATTGCGAGCAACTCATGTTAAAGTTTAACTTGACCTGCAACTCTGCCTTCACATGTGACACAAGCATTCTGTTTCTTACATCAGTCCACGCATTCCCCATAAGTGAAAAAACCCTTTCCACAAAGCTATTGCTGGGGGGGGATTGAAAGAGCAAACTGCACCAGTCTGTAAAGTGGCTTGCAGTCCGGAGCTTTACTAAAAAAAAGTCACCCAGCGATCACTTACAGATGCCTCTGTCATCTGTAACAGGGCTGGCAATGCAGCAGTTAAAGTACAGTAGTCTGAGTAAAGTGCTTCAATGTCCACATCCAGTTTGAAGAGGTCTGCAACTGTACGCAGTTCTGGCCAAGTTACAGGATGTTGGAGGCTGAGGACCTGCATAGCTTTAAAGGGACTATTATCATAGTCAAACCACTTCTGTAGGTAACAAAGTGCTTTACTGTAAAAATCACAGAAGGTCCTACAGACCTGCTGTGCAACAGCTGGAGTAAAGTGCTGTAAGGCAGATGAAACTTTAGTACCAAAGAACTGGTCATCTAGCCTTCTCTGCAACTCATCTTTTAGACTTTTCATCACGGTGTACAACTCTGGAGCAGAGAGAGTGTTACTTTCAAGTTTTGCTATAGACTTGTGGAATACCTGCAGGATGTAGTGCATGAAATGTATGTAGCACTCTGCCTCAGACACATCCCCACTGATGCCATCCTCATCGGCCTCCACAAATTTCCAGATAAGGGGTGACAGTCCTCAGGCCCTTGACTAATAAAATAACTTTTAATAGCAGGCCAACATTCTACCAGCCTTGCCACAGCTGGGAACAAAGACAGCCACCTTGTTACAACATGTTGCATTATTTCCTTAAAGTCCTGGTCTAGGAAAGAATAGAAGCCTTCCAACAGTGCCATTTTTTTAGCAGATGCTGAAAACTCACTATGTACTTTCAAAACCAGAGTCTCCACATCAAACTTTGCAAGGGCCTTGCTTGCATGCTTGGCACAGTTATGTATTACATGGCATAAACAGTTTGCTGCAATGATGTGAGGCACCTCAGATTTCAAACTTTTAAAAACAGACCTGTGCTTTCCATAATTGACTGAGGCATTGTCTGCAGCATAGCTAGCAATGCTTTGTACTTTGAGTCCTTTATGCACAAGGATGTCCTTTATTCTAGTAAAGATACATTCAGAACTTTCGTTATGATCTTCATAGAAATCAAGGAGTTTCTGTTTTGTGCCATGGGTGTGAGTAAAGTACTGAATAACTAAAGGGAACATTTTTCTGTTCCCTTTATTGGATGCATCTGATCCCACTGAGAAATAGGAATTGCCAAGTTCCTGCAGAAGGAGCTCCTCTGAATGAGGTGCAAGAACATTCATGACAATACTCTCAGATTTTGTCTTCCCACAGGTGAATTTCGAAGCCAAAGTAGAATCAGGGAAGACTGTCGGTGCCAGCTTACCTCCACAATCTATGGATACATATGAGTGACCATGTTTCACTCCAGGATAGACTGCTGTCACTTCAGCTGCAGTGACTTTGGAAGCTTCACTGGTTACACTATGTGGCTGAATAAACTTGGTCATTATGAGGTTCTGCCTCTGGAGCTGAAGGCTTTGATGATGTTTGTCTGACTTCTGATGGCTTTTCAATGCCTTTTCCCCATCCCATTTTACAGTGAAAGTTGTTCCACAGGATGTGCACTTTGCCATGGCATCTGCATTTGGAACAGGTCGCACCCATGAGTAGCTTTGCTCCCACACCTTATTATAACTGCAGAAAAACCTCTTAGGAGACGCTTTCAGCCTCTTCTTGATGATCCATTGACCTTTTCCTGAACATGATTCCTGTAGGATCCTTGCTCAACACTACAATAAACCAAAACCGCTATTAATAGAAAATCAAAACACTTGTGACCAACACCAGTGCCTGGTGGGGCCTGTGTCAGTCAGTAGCCAATAGCCAGAGTTCACATTCACATGTGAATCTCCAGACTTTCACACCCTAGTAATACCAAGTTGGTATAGGGAAAAAAAACTGAGACTCCTCATGAAAAATTACAGTGAAGGTAAAGCAATGAAAGGCAGAAGCAACTCCTGTCTGAGGGACTTGCAGCTGTTACACATGAACCTGGTGTGACAGCAGAATATGCACAGAAGGCATTCAACTGTGTGTAAAACACATGGGTCAGACACTACAGCAATGCACCAAATTAAGACCCTCTACTTTTATGTAGAACCCAGTGCAAACGTTATCCAGCTGAGTCTGAACACAGCAAGAAAGTTCCGGCATACTGTGGACTGACGAGATAAAGATGAAATACATGGCAGCTCAGCAATCATACCCTCTGGCTACAATTGTAGTAACTTGCATAAAGACAAACAGGACATAGTGTGGGCCGACACAATGATAAACATGAAATATGTAACTCGGCAATCATAATACCCTCTGGCTGCAACAGTAATAACTTGCATAATGATAAGAGACCGTATGGGCAGACATAAAGATGAATTCCGTAGCCCCACAATTCCAGATGCAACACCCCATATTAAGTGCAAAGCACAGAGACCAGTCAGCTTGGGGCTGGTTTCTCCCCTTTTCCACTCCAGATCCTCACCACCACCTCCTCCCACTGGCACAGTTAGAGTTGAGCATAGTGGCCAAGTGAAGACCTCGAGCACCCTATTTAACAGTGCTTTGGGCCCCTGCTAAAGCAGTTGAGACACACTTGAGGTCTGATTTATATACACAAGGGAAAGGCTGGCACAAGTTTACTAACTATGCCCCCCTTTTCCCCAAACTACAACATAATCAGCCAGCTACTCCTTATAAGCAACTTTAAGGCCCTAACAAAGTGTGTTCAGTCTTGCTGTGCAATAGTAATACACATCGCTAGTTTGACCAATGCCAAGGTAGTGGCCCAGTGTCACTAAATAAATATTTAAGTAGTCTCAAAACTTAAATATCTACACAACAAAACGTTAGAAAATATCCTGTGTATATTCACTGTAACAAGCTCAAAACCACATGAGATATTTCACATTGACAGTCCCAAAGAAAAGCAACTACATTAAGCCTTGCTATATACCCAAGACACCTAGGAAGAAACACAGGTCAAGGTAAACATCACGGTGATGATAGACTAGAAAAGACAGTTCTACAGTCCAAGCATCCTATACAAATCATGTAATCATATATTCACTGTAACATCAAATGAGCTAAGCTTTGGTATAGACGGTATACCCTAGAAAACACAGATAAAAGGTAAACAGTTGTGATGACAAACTAGACAAAAAAGCTACATTTAAGCCTCACTATACTACGAAGACTGTACACCCTAGAAAGACACCCTAGGAAGAAACACAGGTCAAGGTAAACATCATGGTGATGACAGATCTACAGTCCAAGCATCTTATACAAATCATGAAGTCATTATATATTCACTGCAACCAAGTCCAAAACCAGATTAGAAACTGTTCTAGTTAATCACCACATGTTGAACATCTAGATAGTTACACACATCTTGTCACCATCAATGAATGAGATAGTGCCAGCACAGCTAGTGAATTAATATAAATTTAATATTTAAAAAATTCACTAGTAGCTGTGCTGGCAATATTTCATTCCCCTTGTCACACTAATCTTTGAAAATCTACCTTAATTCCAAAGAATTAATCCATTAAAAAAAATCCACTTACCTCCAGAAAAATCAGCAGCAGGGCTGCTAAAACAAGCTCTCAGCAGCAGAAGAGAACAGGCAGCTAAAGGGCCAGCAAGCAGGGGAACACACCACCACCCAGTCCACAGCACTTCTCCTCCAGCCAGGGCAAGACTCCAGCAAGCAAGGCAAGCAGCAGGGCTAAGGCAATCCTTCCAGGCAGCAGGCAGGGCTTCCAGGCAGCAGGCAGGGCTTCCAGGCAGCAGGCAGGGCTTCCAGGCAGCAGGCAATCCACTGAAGACGACGTCCAAGCAAGAATTTCAGATCTTAAAGCACCCTTTGTACAAAAGTAAAAAGGTAAAAACTGAAACTGAAGCGCCGCTTTATATTCATAAATTTTCACGGGCTTTGCAGGGCTTTGACTAGTAACTCTACGTGTTGATTGGCTGCTTGCTGCACGAGCCTCGTCTGCAGCAAGCAGCCAATCAACGAGAGTCCAAGACGGGAATGTGTTTTTTTTTTTTTTTTTTAATACGCGCTGACGAGCCTGACGTCGCTATTTCCGGACTCCGAGTGCAAGAACCGGAGTGCCCTACTGATTTCCGGGCACTCCGGAAAAAAAACGGAGGGGTGGCAACGCTAGATTAAAGTTCATGAAATTAGTATTTTTTTCACTTTGTCAGCCAGAAGTGCTCTTCGCAGCACCCGCAATATGCCCAGTATTGACTTCTGCACTTCGTACAAGGTTACTTTTATTGGAACGATCTGGGTATCTTTCTTCCACATTGATCTTGTTTCTGGTTGCAAATCCTGATATTTTATGACTGTCTCTCTCTGTACTCTGGACACTAGTTACTGGTTATGGCGATTTTCAATGATCAATGCTACTTTTGTCTTTTCATGAACCACTATATCCGGTTTTCTAGCATTGATCTTTTGAACTGTTGGTAATGGATGATCCCATGTGATGTAGTCTTCATTTTCTATGATGCTTTTTGGCTTATGTTTCCAGTGTTTTTCAGCCACTTCAGTACCATAATGTTTTGCACAATCCCCAGTGCAACAGTCTTGCCACATTATGCCTTTCAGTATACAGTCCTGCCATTAGTATGTCGCAACCAGCAACGAGATGTGCAACTCTTTCCAGTTCGGTTTTACAAAACCTGCATTTGTCTGTTTCTCCGGCATGTTCAGTGAACTTTGTAGACCATTGTATGTAACCCACTATCTTGTGTCGCCAGTATTAACCTTTCATCTCTTGGTTTGAATTCGCCTCTCCTTAACCATTCCTGTGTTTGCTCCTGATCAACATGAAGCTCTTCCAGGCGTTTTCTATACTTGTAACTATATTTATGCATTTTCCACATTTCTTGCCTTCTCATCTTGTCCTTTACCTTATATTCTTTATTTTGTTTTGTGGCACATTCAGCTGCTGCCTGGTTTTTATCCATTTGTAGTTTAATTTCCATTCCTGCTCGACGCCGATGTGCTTCTGTTAGCCTAAGCAGGGAAAGTCATCTTAAATTTATTTTCCTCATGTTTCAAAACTTTCACTACATTCGGGTCTTATGAGGTCAGCAGATGTGTGTGCAGTCCCATGACTTTTATCCACGAATGTGGGATACTATCAAATGTTCTTTTGTAGTCAATCCATGCCATACTTAAATTATTTTACAGTTCTCCACTGTGACTTTAACAGCAAATGATCCTTTGTTCCATATGACTTTCTTTTATTGATCTTTTGTTCTGTTGTCGTAATTGTTTTCTTCTAAATGACTAGACTCTGTCGGCATCAATTCCAGTGTACAATTTACACGTCATCTGTAATTTTTAGTGTAGCTTGCAGGCTCACTCTTAAGTAGGAACATTGTTTTTCCTGTTAGCCAGGTTGGTGTGTGTTCGGGGTGTGCATATAAATAGGTCTTACTCATGGCAAAATCTTCATGCAAAGATGTTAATACTTTTAACCAGCAATTAGGTACTGCATATGGACCTGGGGTTTTCCATTTTGAGGCTTTTCTTAACTTTGTTTCATTCTCTCTGGCTGTTACTTCATCCCATTTCATATCCTGTACCTTTAAACTTATTCTTTCTTTTACTTCTATCCATTCAGCAGCTTTATGTTCCACAGGATCTTCATAGATACTTCTCCAAAATGTATCTGTTTCTTCTTTTTTTTGGTGGATTTCAATTCCTTTTACCTTGTTTCCCAATTCTCTGTAAAACTTGTTTGGGTCATCAGTAAATTGCTTGTATTGTACTTTTCCTTTGTATTTATCTGCGTATCTTAAGTTTTTCCACCTGTGTTGAGATTTTGTTTATTTTTGATAGTGCATGATAGATCCTGATCTGTTATAGTACTGCACATTGCTTTTATCACGTCTGTCTTTCTAAATATTTGTTGGTGTTCCCTCTTCTATACTCTTCTAACGGTGACACTTCTTTTCTTAGTTGCTTTGTAGTTTTCTCTATTCGATACTTCCATGATGGTATTTGATTTCTCCTCTCTCTCTCCCTTACTAACCTGTGTTCTTGTGATAGAACTTTATCAGATATTAATTGATCTGCACAGTAATATATCCTGTTTTACTTCTGTTATATAGCATGGATCTTTATGGACAGTCCTAATTATTGTGTTCATTTGTTTTATCCAACTTCTGCTGTGTGTGTGTGTTCGTTCTTAGTATTAGCGTTGGGATAGTTAAATACCATTGGGTATCTTGTTTGGATTTGTGTGGTACATTTTTCGTCTAATGTCAAAAATGTTTGCAGTTTTCAAGAAATGTTCTCCTGTGGACATAAAATCCCCTGTCAAAATCCACACTCGCAGTGTTTAGTGATTGGGGCCTTCAAACTTGCAGGATTCTTACACGGTTTGTGCTGTGTTCAGTGCCCTCCAAGGGGAAAAAGGAGAAACTCCTTTTAAAAGGTGGTCTTCCTGCACAGACAGGGTCCATAATGTCTTTGGACCCAAAGGCATACTCTACTCCTTCCTCTGTCGGAAAAACGAGACAAGGAAGGGGAAAATTCAAATGAGAAAAGGAAAGAGCTTGATCAAAAGACAAGTCTAAAGAAAAAAGGCCTGAAGACTGCTCAGACAACTCTTTTTTTTTAAAAAAAAAAAAACAGTCTCCAGACCGCATAGCTATCGTGGGTCCAGCACCTAATGTTTTGAGGTAGTCTGATCCTACTTGTCTGTAGGATCCAGACTCCCTCCCTGAAAACTTCATTTTCTAAGGGGCCCATCAGCCTAGTCTTCACTTGGCTATTTTGCAGAAGATCCCTTTGAGGCCTGCTTTGTTAGCTATATCGCTGAGATCTGATCGATCCACTAGGAGTCTCACTGAATTTGAAGTTGGCCAAATGAAGTTTTAGAGGACTCAAATTCAACTGGGAGTCCTCCTGGCTCCATCCCCAAGGAAAGAATCGGGATTAGCCCCTTCCACCCTTACTGTACTGCTTCCCATGCCATCTCCATTTTTGGATCCAGTTTGCCTGATCCAGTCTACCCATGGTACCAGCTTCAGAGCTGAGAGCCCTGGAAACTTTTGGCTGTGACATCTTTCCTCACTTACTCAACACTATTGCACTCTGGTCAAGTGGAGTCCAAGAGCCAGAATGTTTGGGTCAGAGCACTGACAGTGGAGTCGACTCTAAGGTTTTCAGAGCCGTTCCTACAGCTCATGGCTTTGGCCCTAGGCAGCTTGGCTCTGAGGTCCCCCTCGAAGCTGTCAGCCCTTGGAACCAAGAGGGTTACTGATTCTGCAAGTTTAGGTGGCTCTTCCGTGTTTCCATTGGCTGAGTTGGCTTTCGAGGCTGTGGAGAGGGCCTTGGCTGGACCAAGATGACTGGTATTTTACTTAAGAGTTTGGATCCATCTAGACGCCATCTGAAAAATGCTCCTACTTCCTGTCATTCTGGTAAACGGGGGCAGATGGACCATATAGGCATCGAGACTACTCTGTGTTAGAGTCCCATATCCGATACATCTCTCTCAGAAGTTCCAAGGCAAATCAAATAAAAAAATCAAAAATTTCGTCACAGGAGGACTTGTAAGAGTAAGCATATTGACCCCTCTCCTGTGTATGTCACTGAAGGCACCGATTTAGATAAGGGAGAAGGTTCCCCAAAATTCTCCCCCTGAAGACATCTCCTTTGGAGACATCCTTAAATTGAAACAGGGGCAAGGGCGCAAACTCATTCTGAAGTATTGGTGTTTCTCAAAGGTTTTGGATCTTGCCTGTCAATATCCTGAGGGGTCACTTCTCTCGATGCCTTAGTCAACCTCATTTTTCAAAAGCCTAGAAGGAACATAAGGTGGTGGAGCCCATCCCGAAGAAACTGGACAAAATTCTAGTTCTTTCCAAGGAAAGAAAACATTAGTCTAGAGGTCTGCCAGTAGAAGCCATGGTGGTAGCAACAGCCACAAAAAAGGGGTTGTCTGGAGAAAGTTCCTCTATCCATGCCGTTAACATGGAATCAAGGGCATTGGATAGACTGGAGAAATGGACTTATGCTTCAGCCACTTTCTGTTTGCTGAACTACATGGAACACTTGACATGTTTCCAGAGGGATTTGATCAAGGAGCTTTCAAATTCCCTGGTGGGTAACCTGATGTCGGATTCCCAAAAATCTGTGGATACCTAGTTGTCTATAACTTGGTCATCATCGAATGATGCAATGAGACTGCTGTCTAATGCCAAAGATGGTACAGCCTGAGCAGATCGCACAGGTATTACTGTGCGACATCATGCCTGGATGCAGGCCTGTGACTTTGCTGAAAGCTTTAAGTAATCCTTCATAACTGTCCCCTTAATGGCTTCACTTTATTTGGAACAAAAGTCAAGGATACGCTTACAAGGAGCGAGTCTGATGGTAAGACCTTGTCTGCTGTTGGAATCAGTTTTTTCAAACCCTCAGAAATCCTCCTCCAGGAGTAAGTGGTGGAAGAAAAATGTGGTTAAAAAAATCCTGTAGTTTCAACGTTTTCATCAGGGCACTCCTGGGGATAGGCCTTTCAGTGCCAGAGATGGTCTGCAAAGCTAAGGTTTCCATGGACCTTATCGGCATCAGGCAGTCTGTCAGTGCTTGTCATTACACTTCTTAGCCTAGCAAAAACTAACTTTGATTCTTCGTTGCTAAGGATCATTATCGGGCATTGTACAGTACCCTTTTTAGAATATCCAAAGAAGAAACTAAGAATTCCGGATACTGTACTCAGTCAGTTGGATTCTACAGCAACAGAAGTTTTATGGTTGCTGGACAAGTCATCCAACCGGTCCCTCAAGACCAGCTAGGATGCAGAGTCAGGTCAGTATTCTTTTTAGTTCCAAAACAAGTCAGTGGACCTCAGACCAATATTGGATCTCAGCAGTCTGCATCAGTTTGTAAAACAAAGTTCCCGATTGTCACAATACAGTCCATTCTACCTCTGCTGAGGAAGGACTATTGGATGTGTTGCATCAATCCCCAGGACATCTACTATCATTGGATGTGCTCCATCAATCTAAAGAACACCTACTATCATATCAAGATCCAGAGGCAATCCAGGAGATTCCACCATTTCTGGCTGGGCGCCAATCACATTAATTCAGAGTGTTGCCATTCAGTCTCGCCACAGCCCACTTGGGTGTTTACCAAGATAATGGCAGCCTTGACAGCTTATCTCAGGCTACAGGGAGTCCAAGTATTGCCATATGTAGACAATTGGCTTTTAACTGCTACCTTCAGGGATCTACTTCTGAGACATCTTTCCTGTTGTATCTGACAGCTTGCTTGGGTGTTTCTGCAAACACCAACAAAAGCAAGCTCTGTCTACTTTAATCCATGGAATTCATAGGTTGCTCACATAGACATTGTACATTCAGTAGCAAAGCTTCCCATATCAGGAGTCAAATCAATCTGATCCTTAGCTCTCCAGGTGATAAAATATCCCAGACCCCAGGCTCAGCTCATCTTGATCCTACCAGGTCTAATGGCTTTCTCTGTAGTGATGGTTCCTTCAGCCAAATATCTTGAGAGTTCTACAGTGGACAGTAGCTGTACAGTGGTCCCAAAAACTACATCCCATCCACTACAGAGTACGCCTTGCACAGTTCTGCAGAGACTACATTGTATAACGGATTTCATCCAACTCAGTAACTCTAGCAGACACTTCCTTCCTGCATTACAGAGTCACAATGACTACCAACACTTCCCTTTTCAGGTGGGGTGGGGGCATTTCGAAGGGAAGATGGTCCAGAGAATATGGTCTTCGATAGAGGCCAAACTTCACATCAGTGACTTGGAGTTGAGTGGTTCTTATGTTGTAGGCATTTCATGACCTTCTACCCAAGGATGTGCTTGCTATACACTTGGACACTGTCACTAGTTTGGTACATCAGCCAACGGTGGAGTTCTATCACACCCTGTTTGTCGAGAAGCCATGAGAGTTTGGCAGTGAGTGTTATCTTCAAACTGCTTTCTAGTAGCAATGCATATAAATAGGATGTCCCACATCCTAACAGATAAACTGAGCAGAACTGTAATATTGCCAGTGATTGGTCTCTTAACAGAACAAGAGTAACAGAAATTTTCAGCCACTGGGGCCAACCTTGCTACGACCTTTTTCCTTTGTACATAACAAATGCAGAAGTTACTTTGCTCTTGTCCCTCCACAGGTACAGTCACTGAAATTCCCTAGGCCATACTTGGCCCTCAGGTCTCCTTTATGCTTTTCCACCCATTCCTCGTATAACTTAGCTCATTCAGAAAGCCATAGACTGTAAGAAAAGAGGATTTTTCCTGAAAGGGGGAGGATTTTGCTGCTTTCTGGCCTTGGTAGGTATAGTTCCTGTGTTTTTTTTTGTTTTTTTTTTGGCCTCATCTGGTTCACCCACCATGGGTTCTGGATTCTTTTACTTATTTCCTCACTCACCCATCTGGGCTACCTGTACTTGGACCTTAGCACTAAAGCTAACCGCTTGTTTTCTCCAGTTTTATCAACTGCCAGAGATGCCAGAATTTCTTCCCTGGTGGTCCATATCATATCTTCCTCACAAAGAAATTCAACAAAGACTTATAAAGCCAGTGGAAGTGTTTTTCCATCCGAGCCTCTTCTGAGAGGCTGGACCTTTTTTCTTTTGGAACTATTCATGGATGGGTCAAGTTACTGTACAATTAAAGTACCGCTAGCAGCCATTGCAAGCTTTCACATACGGCTATACAGTGCTTCTCCGAGTGACCAATGCCTTCCATAGAGGAACCTTTTTAGTGAGACCTCCAGTTTGTGATTCATTCCCTCCCTGGGATGTTACCATCTTACCCCAGTCAAAAACCCTTTATACCAGCAGTATCTATCTGTAGATATGAAGTTTCTTTCGTGGAAGACTAACTGGTTGCCATTACGTCTGCAAAATGTGTGTCATAACTACAGCCACTCTTTGCAAATCTCCCTTCCTTACCTTTCATAAAGACAATGTCATTGAGAACAAACCCTTTCATCATAAACTATCTTCAGAATCCAAATTGAACCAACAGATTTATTGGTAAAATTTGGGGGAAAAAAACTGTAAATAAAGGAGAACGTACATTACACACTTTAGGTGTACTTGGACAACTTTGGTCCTATTACTAAGAGCATCTAATTTTCTGATCAGCTGTGTATATCCTTGCTGAAAAAGCTTGGACAATTGGAATTTAAGATGACCCTCTCAAAATGGTTAGCAGACTGCATTTAATTTGTCTGATTCACAAGTTATTTCTTTACAATCAAAGCCCAAGGTGCACTCTGCCTTAGTAATGGCAACTTCAGTTGTGGCATTTGCAAAAGTAGTGCATATCAGTGACGTATGCGCTGCAGCAACTTGGTCTTTAATTCATACCTTCATATCTCACTATAAGTTAGATGTGCAGTCCAGAATTCACACATTTTTCAGCACTTCCATAATTGGGAATACCCTTCCTTGAGGCCACCCTGGTCCCTGTGCTACATGTTGAATCGGACGAAAAAAGATAACCTTGGATAAGAAAGTTATGTACTTACCATAACAATAAAACTGTTTTTTTTTTCTTTTTATCTGGTTCAACTCCCCTCTTTCCTACCCCCTACCAAATTCTTTGTTTACTTCTAGGGATCAGCCAGACTACCTTTGGATCCTGTCTGATCTCTTTGTAACTCTTACACTATATAGTGTTTGTTGCATTTTTTTTTTTCTTGTTCTCTCTACATAGTAGGACATAATTTGATCAGTCAGCAAACTCAATTTGAGGTAATTCAGACAGGAGAGGGGAATTAGGGGTGGGGGACGAGTCAGAGCTCTCAGATCCAAAGCTTTGATACAAGGCACAGAGGTTGGATCAGATCAAATCTGACGACCCACATGTTGAACCAGATGAAAAGAAAGCAGCACGGCTCTATCATAAGTACATATAGTTCATTTCTTTTACTGTCACTTCAGCAAGGGAGGTCATGGAACCATCACACAACGCACGCACTCAGGTCCCTCAACAACAGGTGCAAATATGACTGTCGTTGTACATGTGGGTGTGAATGATCCGAGACGTACCTCCGTGGACTACATGAAGAGACATGGAGGAGCTCTCGGATTATGTAGTCCAGACAGGTATGACCCTAGCCTTGAGCAGCATCCTAAGATCACCCAAAATTATGATACAGTACAAGCAGAAAATGATTTCAACAATTGGCTAAGTTTCTGGTGTTGTTCTAAGAGGATCCAATATATGTCTGCCTGTGATGACATGATTGACGTATCTCAATTCTTTCCTAGAGATGATCTGCATCGGTCACCCCTTGGCTTCTGGATATTGGCCAAGGCTCTTGCTACCCCTATAGTGCCTTTTTTAGGTGGTGTTCCAAAGACCAAATTACCACTGTAACAGCTACAAACAAATGCAGTCTGAGGGTCATGCTGCTAAATGCTAGAAGTCTAAATCTCAAAATGCACTTGCTCGAAGCACTCCTTAAAATGGAGAACATCGACATTTGTGCCCTAACAGAGACCTGGTTCAAGGCAGCAGAAAGCACCCTTGTACTACCAGGCTATAACTCGTTCCACACATATTGGCCCCAGAACTTGGACAGAAGCTCCAAAGGCAGTGGTGTTACCATATTCATAAAGATGCACACACCTCCAGACTGGTAGCCCAACATAATGCATCTGAGATACTTCAGATGCAGCTAACATTGGGTAAGACAGCGATTCAGGTCATAGCCTGCTATAGGTCCCCAGCCATGTCCCAGGACTTGCACTACATGTTCTTAAGCATCCTGGCGAATATTTGGGTCCAACCTAATACTGTCATACTGGGTGACTTCAACTATCCCTCCATTAACTGGGAAAACTACTCGTGTACCAATACACTTGCCCAAGGTTTCCAGGAATTCATTAATTCCAATGCCCTGGACCAGCTCATTCTTAACCCCACAAGAGGTAGCAACATCTTGGACCTGGTCATTTCTAACATGGGCGACCATTGCTCTACACCAATAGTCAACGTCTCCCTGGTTAGATCTGACCACAAACTAATAACCTTGGAAATCCACATTCCTCCCACCCCCTCCACAAAGGTAACCACCATGAAAAACTTCTCCAAAGCTAACTTTAGGCTCCTAAAAACAGAGGTGGCTAACTTCACGGCACCCATGCAAACTGCGAATAGTTGCAAGACTGCAAAAGTACCTCACAAAGAAGATCCTAGGCCTTAAACATTTGTCCATTATGGACAGACTTAAAAAAAAAAAAACTCAACTATTCTTTCTCTCATATCGCCTACTTAGAGGCGATCTCTGCTTGACTTACAAAGCCATGTCTGACTCAGCTGTGTTAGAAATGCTACATCTAAAGAAATCCCAATGTCTCTGCACCACACACTTGAGACCTCAACCTCATTACAGCAATCAACAAAACATGCTGAAGGGACAGGTTCATAACCCAGAGACTGCCCATGCTCTGGAATAGACTTCCCATACATGTCAAGCAGAGCAGCTCACTGACCCTCTCTGAGAAATCCTGGAGTGGATGGGAAATAGAAAATTCACCCCAGGGATCACTCCAGTGGTTTTACTCGACAGAGGCATTGGGAACTAAGGTCGAGTGGCACTATGACAGGGTAATCTTATGGACTAGGCTTGTAAAGGCTCCAGGGCCATTAGCCTAGTACGCACCTATGAACCAGCCCAGTTATGTTTCCCTTTCTGAACTTTCATAAGGATATTGCCCTCTTGCTTATTAAAGCCCCTTCATCCGTGCTGACAGTGGCCACAGAAACCAGTTTGAATTTGGTGCTGCACTTCTCTGTAGCATTTGCACAGTACTTTAACAGTTTCCCATGCTGCAGTTTTGAATAGACAACTTAGAAATGATCTAGTCGTTATAAAAGACATTAGGAAAGTAACCAGCTGTTCATTTTTCTTTCATCAAAGTCTGAAATGGGAAGGTTACTGAATAATGCCTTTTGAAATGTCTGTGATCTGCATATTTTTCTTTCAGAAAAAGTGTGGAAAAGAATTGTGCCCCCTCCCCAGAACACACATTCAGCTAGGGAATAACGGGGTCTGTGTCTGCTTACCTTTTTTGATCATGTTAATATTGCAGAGACTTCATTTCTATGGCATTAAAAATAAAATGTGAATGCCAAGTTTTGGTGGTTCAAATTATTCTGATTTAGGGGAGTGTTCATTTAAGACACCACCTAGAAGGCCCGTCTTGACAACTCTATTCCCTCTTTCCCACATCTAAAGCTGTATAGTATCAGATACAAAGGTTATTGTCATGTACCACAATGATAGAGCTTTGAGTGACACTTCAAGTACAGGGTTTCCTTTTCTCCATTGTGTTCTGCTTTTGCCTCCTGGATGTTGCTAATGCCTTACAAGAACTTGGAGATGAAGAGGAAGTCCAGGCACTGTGAGATATCAAGAAGAGGACTTGGTAGCCCAGGAAACATGTGTCCCTTCTGCAGTGAGGAGTCGTATTTGTCCAGTATTTGAAGAACTGACAAGTAAGCACCTCTAATTTCATTTTCACATTTTTTTAGTATTAAAACTGGGAGGAAAAGCTGAAAGCTCCTCTAATCAGGCTGCTCCAGACAGCAGAAAGGGTCAGTCTCTTAATGTTGGAAGAAGAAAATTGAGCCAAGCTTAAGTTGTGAACAAGTGTACAAGGTTACTATTGCTTTTGGAATTTATCTCAGCTCAAACGCTGCAGACGTGTTCTCCTTGGATAAGTGATGTTTTGTCAGATAAGTGAAAAATTTCATAGTTTTTCTCTTCCAGCTTACCCTTTAGGGGTGTCTGTAAATATTTGTATAACCTTTGTTTTCTGCATAGATAGTTTTGTGGAAAATTTCTGTTTTAAGGTTTGTTTTGGGGCTTAGTTTAGGAGCTTGTGTAGTAGTCTGTTGCTGCTAATTTTGTTGTTCTGGTAGTGCTTGCATTTAGTTTGCCTTTTAGGTGTCATGTATGGCAAGGCCTCCATTTCTTATGGACCCAAGATTCTCCCACAGGATGCAGACTCCAGCCGTGTTTGTTTGGGGGCATCACATCTTGAAGATTGCTCAGCGTGCATTGCTTTTGGGGCCAGAGATATTTGTAACTGGCAAAGCTTGATTTGGAAGGGGGTTCTCCTGGTCACTGTGGGGGAATGTAATCCCTCACTGTCTTCTACTTCCTCCAGCATAAAAAGAGAGAGAAGAACAAGGGAGACAAGGTATAAGAAAAAGAAAAGGACAAAGGAAAATGTAATGATGCTGTCAGAGAGACCCAAGAATCAACCAGTAAATGAATCAAGGAAAGGGTGTCCTGATCCATTGGGCCTAGCACCAAAGATCCCTAAACCTTCAGATTCATCTCCATTATTTAGCTAGTCAGAATCAGATCACCAACTCCTATGTTCTCTGGATCCAGATTTTCACCCGAGCCAGATAATCTTCTCTTATCCCCCCACTCACGCACAAGAGCAATCTTTACATTACGTTTCTGGGCTGCCTTCAATGGGCCTCTTCACCAAGGTCAGTGCAGTCATTAAGGAGCCTGTCTGAAGCTGACGTGGGCAAGAAATTGAGGAAATTCTTGAGGAGCCAGATGCACCTAGGGGGTCCTCCTTGCATCTCCCATTATTGGGGAGGTTGGGAGCCGTCCCTTCCACTCCTTTTGTTAATCATGCCTTCTTCGCCCCAACCTTTGAATCTGGTGTCAGTAGATCAGGTCTTCCCAGGGGAATTACCTGTGTTTGAGACAAATGATTGGGCTTCTTTGACTCCAACAATGTCTCTTACCCAGATGACTCTGGTGTCTGGTCTGAATTCAGAGCTGAAAAGTCAGCACTAGTGCCGTTGGTCGGGATATACTCCTAAGACTTTTGGTTTCTTCCCTTCCTCATGGTACTTTGGCGCTTCATAGCTCAGCTCCTGTGTCAGCTTTGGAGCTGAACTGAACTTGGTCTTAAAATGTGCCCTTGTCAGTTTTTGGGTCTTGCAGGGCTTGCTTTGAGACCACTTTCAGCTTTGGCCTTTGACGGGATTCTCTCTTAATCTAGATAACAGGTCTCCCTTTCACACTTTGAATTCTCCCATCTGTTGTGGGCTTCTTTGGGTCTTTTACCACCTCCTCCTCCTACCGTAGGGCAGCCAGAGCCAAGAGGTCTTGATAGTCTACATTGTGGATTCATAGTCTGTTGCAGAGTCTTCCCTGGAACTTCCCGCAGCAGAAATACATAAGCATGTGTAAAAGGAGGCACCTGACTCCCCTCAGGAATCCCTCACTGAGGATACTGATTTTGATGAAAGGGAGGGGGTCCCACTACATCCTCCTTTGAGATTCTATAATTATTGAGACAGAGAGGGGGATGGTCCACTGATGTCCTTTCCCAGAAGGAATTTGTATTCCTTAAGGTCTTCAGATCTGAGACATCTACTTCATGGATGGTCCCTCTTGTTGATGAACTTGTGGATGTTTTTTCAAGTTGAGCTTGGAAGGAACCAGACATGATTTAACCTATTCTTCGTAAGCCAGGCAAGATATTAATATCCCCAAAGGACAGGCCTTTCTAGAGCAAGGTCCCCTGTAGATTCCGGAGTGGTAGCAGTGACCACAGAGCTTTCGGAGGAGATCTGTACTGTCCATCCCCCTAACAGGGAATCCAGGGCATTGGACAGATTTAGAAGTCAGGGTTACATTTCAGTGACCTTAGCCTTAAGAGTACTGAAATTACTTAGTTCATTTAACATGTCACTGAAACTTAACAAAGCAATTGCAAGACACTGAGGGGTCCTTAGCTAAGGAATCCCACAAAAACAATATGCATCTGGCTACCCTACAGTCCACTCAAACATGTCCATGTGCCTGCTATCTAGTGTGGCTGATCACCCATTAAGAGCAGCAGGCACCAGCATTGCATTATGCTGGTATGCCTGGATGCATCTCTTACATTTTGCAGAACATTTTAAGACTTACTTCAACACCCCTTATGACTTTGGACCAGAGGTGAAGGAGATGCTGTCTAGAAGTGAGCAGGATGGCAAGACTGTCTGCCATCGGGAGACTCTCTTCTATCTCCAAATGATTTTATGAAGAACCAGAAAGAGGACAAAAAGATTTTGTTTCCTAATTGCAGGGCTTTACTCAACTGTTTTAACAACAGACCTTCCCAGATGCAGAGGGGGAATAATCCTAGTTGACATGACCCACTGGGCAGAGGTGGTCTGCAGAACTAAGGGTTTTAGGGGCTGTTCTGCAGTAAACCCTTCCAGCACCCTTGAAGGGTTCCCTGACTGCTGGATCTGGAGGCAGTTGGTAGGTGCTTGTCTCTGCATTCCTCAACCTGGATAGCTATCACCAAGACACTTGTGTGCAGAGAATCATAATCAAAGGCTACGCAATCCCCTTTCTTTTTCTACAGCCCACCTCAGAGACTTCCTGACATTCTACTCCTGAAAAGGAAGGCTGCAGCAGAGGCAACCTGCTAGACAAGTGAGTCATTTAGGAAGCCCCCACCCCCAGACCAACAAGGATCAGGGCATAGTTTTGTGGGGATTTTTTTTTTTTTTTTTTTTTGTGTGGTGCCAGAGAAAAATGGAGAACTCGAACCTATTTTGAACTTCAACCAACTAAACTAATATGTAAAAAGGATGAAAGTCCATGTGGTTATGGTTCAGTCCCTCCTGCCTTTTTGAGTAAAGATGACTGGCTGTGCTCTGTAGACCTAGAAGTGAGCAGGATGGCAAGACTGTCTGCCATCGGGAGACTCTCTTCTATCTCCAAATGATTTTATGAAGAACCAGAAAGAGGACAAAAAGATTTTGTTTCCTAATTGCAGGGCTTTACTCAACTGTTTTAACAACAGACCTTCCCAGATGCAGAGGGGGAATAATCCTAGTTGACATGACCCACTGGCATACCACCACGTAAAGATAGGGAGCTGGGAGCTAATCATTTCCAGTTCAGGACATTGCTATTTGGTCTCACCACAGCACCCCCCCCCCCCGGGTGTTCAGGTGCATGGCAGTGGTTGCAACTCACTTCAGATTGCTGGGGTTCCATATATTCCCGTGTCTGGATGACTGGCCTATAACTGCCTTCACCAGGAGTCTTGCTTCAAGCCATGGATTCCTTGCTTCAGCTTTGCAGCCATCTAGGAATCTCAATCAGAATGGAAAAATCAAATCAGTTCTGCTCAGACAATAGAGTTCATTGGGTCCCATCTGGATACAACTTCAGAAGTAACCAGAATTCCAGAGTCAAAGCTTTTAACCATTTGGCAACAAGCATCAACAGTTCTCTCCCACCAGAAACCCCTATCTGGGTGCATCCTAGATCTCCCTGGATCCATGGCGCAATCTATTACTCTAGTCTCTATTGCAAGATTTCTTGAGAGTACTGCAGTGGACTCCTATAGTTCAGTGGTCAGTGCTATAGCAACCCATGCATTTTCCCATTTGTCTCACTTGGATATGCAGACAGTATGTTCAGTGGATGTTCTTCATCTCACATTGCTGCAGTCCTTACTTATGGGTAGTCCGCTGTCCTCGGTCGGCCCGAATACCAAAGTATTAGGCTGACGTCGGTCATGGGCGCCTAGATCTGACATCAGAGCGTCAGGGTATAAAGGCGCATGAACGACGTCATATCCTCAGTCTTTTTTGCCGCATGGTCCGATGCAGAAGCAGCGTTGCAAGTGCCGTTCGGCGTTCTGAAATTTTTCGTTTTCGGAGTTTCAGACTGATACCAAGTTGGGCTAAGTACCCCGTTGGGGAATATTTTTGTTTTTTCTTGCCTCAGTTACTTACCGGATGTCAGAAAAAGTGAATAATTGTATTTCTTGTGGGAAACAGATACCGCATAGGGATTACCACTCGCTTTGTATTCCTTGTTTGGGACGAGCACGACGTAGTCGGGTGTCGGTTTTGTGCTAGGTTTAATAAGCGCACTATAAAACGGAGGTTAGATTGCGCTAGGTTAGTCTTTGGCAAGAAGTGTAATTATAATATGCTGTCGGATGTTCCGACGCCTGCTTCTACTAAGAAGCGCAAAGACAAATCTTTAAAGCCTAGGCAGGATGATTCGTCCATTTCGGACGCCGGACCTTTAGAAGCTACAGCTGAACAGGTGGATCCGGCTGAAGTTTCTGTTGAGTCCCAGGGGGAAACTTTGATTTTCAGGATGTGGCCTCTCAGGAGGCAGGTCAGACTGAAGGGGCCTCTCAGGTTACTATTCTCCCTTCTGTGCCTAGGGTGGTTAGGCCTTCTGCCACTGTTTCTAAGGCTCCTTCTAAAGGCAGGTCTGTCTTGCCTTCCTCTGGTGTCAGTTCTGGTTCTTCAGGGTCTGTGCCTAAAAAGCACATGCTTAAAATGGCAGAGGATTTGATTACTTTAATTAGAGGTTCTATGCCCCCTCCTGATAAGAGGCCCAGGATGGAGCCAGAGTTGGAAAGTTTGGAGCAGGCCTCAGATGATTCAGAGTCTTCTGCTGAAGACATTCAAGATTTCCCTCCTTATTCTGATGCAGAGGATTCCTCTCCTTCTGCTTCTCCTCCAGAGGATTTTTCATTTTCAGAAACTCTGCATTCCATGAGGGAGCATTTTAAGTGGGAGGGACAGGATTACTCTGATTCCCGGAAGAGACTTAGGGAGTTCTTGTTTTTACCACAGCATAGACCCTTAGCTATACCTCCGGTTTTGGATGTTGTTTCAGATGTTTTCTCGGAAGCTTCCCTTAATCCAGATTCTGTGCCTCCTGCCCCAGTTAAACCGGACAGGTATTACAGGGTGCCTGAGGCTCATAAATATCTGTATAAGAGTCCTAGGGCGGACCCAGAAACTATTAGTCAGGGGCCTAAGGGTGTTAGAGCCTCTGTTAAGAATCCGGTTCCTCTGGATAAGGAAGCTAGAGCTTTGGATAGATGGGGTAAGAAGGTGTATACCTCTTCTACTTTAGCAATGAGAGCTTTGAACTGCCAGTTTCATATGTTGAAGTATCAGAATTCCCTCCTTTCTCAGCTAAGATCTAAAGTGGATGCTTTGGCAGAGGGCATAGAGTGTAAAGAATTGCAGGATTTCGTGCATGTTTCTGAACAGGTGGGTCAGCACTCTTTGCAATGTGGTTTTGATGCTTTACAGGCTTCTTCTAGGGTGGCGGCCACTGGTTCAGTTATTCGTAGGCACGCCTGGCTTAAGGATCAGAATTTGTCTGAGCATGTTAAGTCTAGAATTCTGGATGCCCCTTTACAGTCTGAAGTTTTGTTTGGTCCTCCTGTGGAGTCAGTCTTAAAGAAAATGGAAGACAAGGCTAAGTCTATGCAGACTGTTAAAGATTTTTTGCAGGTACATCCTCCAAAGTTTAGTAGAAATTGGCCTACTAAGGGGTGGACGTACCCTTCTTCTGATTCTCAGTCTAGGGGTAGATCTAGACGTGGTAGGGGCAGAGCTCAGAGTATCTTCAGGCCGAGACAATGGAGTTCGCCTGCTCAATCTGCTGGTGAGGGCAGGGGCCAGTCCTTTCGTAAACAGGCCCAATGACCTGCATTTTCAGCTGCCAGATTCTTCTTGCCTGTCAGCTCCTTTGGGAGAAAAGTTGGCTCTTTTCAAGCAAAATTGGCATTTAGTCACCCAGGACAAATGGGTATTGGACATTATAAACCGAGGTTACAAGTTCTATTTCCATACCATGCCTCCTTTCAAAGGCATGCCAGATGTCCCTCCTCGGCAAAGGATAGAGGCTCTCAGACAAATTTCTTTACTTCTTCAAATAGGAGCTATACAGCCAGTTCCCCTGTCAGAAGTGGGCCTAGGATGTTATTCTCGCCTGTTCCTAGTTCCAAAGAAGGGGAACACGTGGAGACCAATTTTGGATTTATCTATCCTCAACACTTACCTGGACATTCCAAAGTTCAAGATGCTGACTTTGCAACAACTTTTACCTCTGTTGGGAAAAGATCACTGGATGGTTACTCTGGAGGCTTAACTTCATGTTCCTATCAGGCCCAGTTGCAGGAGGTACCTGCGTTTTCGGGCTGGAAATTTACATTATATGTTCTCTGCATTGCCCTTTGGCTCATCTACTGCGCCCAGAGTGTTCACAAAGGTTCTGGCTCCAGTGATAACTTTTTTCAGACTCAGAGGAATACAGATTTATCCTTATTTGGACGACTGCCTGATTATTGCACAAGAAAGGGACGAACTTCTTCATCATCTACAGTATGTGATGGCAGTGTTAAGATGCCTAGGGTATTCTGTGAACGAAACAAAGTCCAGTCTAGTACCCTCTCAGGACATGTGCTTTCTGGGTGTGAGACTGAACACAGCTTCCCAGATGGTCTTTTTGACCCCGGACAAACAAAGAAGCCTTTCTCTTTATTTCCATCAAATGTCTCTACGGTCCAGGCTGACTGCAAGGACAGTCCTTCAAGCCTTGGGGTTCATGGCATCTTGTATTCTGGTACTTCCCAATGCCAAATTGCATATGTGGAAGCTTCAATGGTATCTCAAAAATGTATGGACACAGCACTGCCAAGATCTAGACACTGTCATTCAGATAATACCTTGCATTCAGAAGGAGTATTTGTGGTGGGCTCAGGAATGTCACCTAAACAAGGGACTCTCTGTGACCCGGCCAGAGGCGAGTCAGATTCTAACGACAGATGCCTCGGACAAGGCTTGGGGAGCATACCTCAATGGAAAATGGGTGCAAAACACGTGGCCTGTCAAACTCCAGCATTTGCATATCAACTTGAAGGAAATGTTAGCAGTCCAGTTTGCATTGATGGCTTTCAAAGATTTACTTCACCCAGGGCAGGTGTTGATTCAAACAGACAACACGACTGTCATGTGGTACATCAGCAAGCAGGGGGGAACCCATTCTTACCCTCTTTGCAGGCAAGCGATGATTCTGTGGGAAACTGCTCTCAATCTACACCTCAATCTTCAGGCAAGGTTTCTACCAGGAGCACAGAACTCCTTAACAGATGTATTGAACAGACAAATAGTGGATCCTCACGAATGGAAATTGGACTCCAGACATGGATCTGTTCGCTTCTCCACTAAATTACCAGTTGCCAAAGTTTTGCACAAAAATGTTTCATCACACAGCTTGGAAGGTGGACGCTCTATCATTCAGTTGGAACAATCTGCATGTATATGCCTTTCCACCTCTGCCTCTTCTTCCCAAGGTACTTTTGAAGGCCAGACAAGACAAGCCAACCATGATTTTGATAGCACCGGATTGGCCTCGACAACACTGGTACCCACTACTGAGGAGTTTAGTACGAGAACCTCCATGGCCTCTGCCTTTGATTCCGCACCTTTTGTCACAAGAGGACAGTCACTTCCTCAATGTCAAGATTCAGTCTATACATCTAACAGCCTGGCATATTCTGTTTTAGACTCTGGAGGGTCTCAGCTTCCACAACAAGTTTTGAATGTTATTTTGGAGGCCAGGAGGCCTAGTAGCAGGAAAGTTTACGCTGATAAATGGAGGAGATTTTTTATTTGGAGCAAAGGAAAGGACTTTGATGTCTCAAAACCTGATTTAAGTGTTGCTCTTCAATATCTTACTGAGTTATTGGACAAGGGTTTGTCTTTCTCCTCAATAAAGGTCCATGCTGCAGCCATTTCTGCTCACTATGATTGTGACCCTCCGTTTAAGCAATTTCTTAGAGGGGCAAAGAATATAAGACCCCCACGTAGAGCTCCTACTCCTGCTTGGGATCTCAATTTTGTGTTGGAAAAACTTACTCTACAACCTTTTGAGCCTGCAGCTACTGCCGAGTTAAAGTATTTGTCATGGAAAACTGCTTTTTTGTTGGCCATTACCTCTGCAAGAAGGGTTTCTGAATTACAGGCCCTCATGGCAGTGGAGCCTTTCCTGATTTTTCATAAGGATAGGGTATCTTTGCGTACTAATCCTTCCTTTATGCCTAAAGTGGTTTCTAGTGTGGCCTTAAATCAAACTATTCATTTGCCTACTTTTTATGCAAACCCCAAAATAAAGGGCAGAAAATTTTGCATACTTTGGATATTCACAGGCAGTTGCGTTATTATTTGAGCAGAACCAAGGAGTTCAGACAGTCTCAGCAATTGTTTGTTTCTTTTGCTTTGGGTTCGCAGGGTAAACCTATTTCAAAACAAACTATTTCTAAATGGATTGGGTTTTGTATTTCTTTCTGTTATTCCCATCATGGTAAGGAGATTCCTGCTGGAATCAGGCCTCATTCCACTAGGGCTACTGCTACTTCTACGGCCTGTCTAAGGGGGGTAGCTACAAAAGACATTTTGGAGGCAGCTACTTGGAGTTCAGTGCATACCTTTTCTAAACATTACCACCTTCCTCTTTATTCTAAGTCTAGGGCTGGATTTGCCACTGCAATTTTACAGGGCATTTTAGCGACCCCTAATGCTTTATGATTTTTACCATCCTCCCTTTCCCGTTGCTTTGGGATTCTACCCATAAGTAAGGACTGCAACAATGTGAGATGAAGAACATAGTACAGTTTTGTACCTACCATAAATGTAGATGTTCGAAGATCCACATTGCTTCAGGCCAATTTACCCTCCCTCCCTCCCCACTGTACTTTGATTTGGTGCTATGCTCTAGGTGATGGTTGTTGTTGGGCATGTTTTTGGGAGGTATTCTGTTTTTGGCTGTGGCCTTTCTGGTTTGGCCTTCTGACATCTGGGGCAAGAAAAGACTGAGGATATGACGTCGTTCATGCGCCTTTATACCCTGACGCTCTGATGTCAGATCTGGCCCATGACCGGCGTCAGCCTAATACTTTGGTATTCGGGCCGACCGAGGACAGCGGACTACCCATAAGTAAGGACTGCAGCAATGTGGATCTTCGAACATCTACATTTATGGTAGGTACAAAACTGTACTTTGTTGGGACTCCCCTCTAGTTTCTCAAGTTCAGCCCTTTATTATACCTCTGTCAGGCTACAGTGACTGTAGACACTTCCCAGTTGGGCTAGGGGGGGATTTCATGGAAAGACCGTCCAAGGCCCATGGTTTTCCATAGAGATCAATCTCCAAATCTATATCCTGGAAATGAGGGTGGTGGTCCTTGTGTTGCAGGCTTTCCAGGACTTTTCCTCTCCAGGGTTGTGATTTCAGTCCAAACAGACATGCCAGTAGTTTGGTACCTCAGCATACCAGTGGAACCTATTCATATCCATTGTTTCCAGAAAAATTACAAAAACTAATATGGCAAAAAAGAGCTGTTAAGACTATAGAGTGGACTATTGAGGATAAGAAAGAAATAATGTATTACAAGAAATGCAGGCAAAGGAATCCAGACATGGAAAACTTTACAATAGAATAAATAAGAAGACAAAGAAAAGTAAAAAAAGATTAGTAATGGAGAAGTTAAAAAAGAATTGCACCCAAAGACTCAAAAAACATGTTTATTTCATCATGGTTTGGTGTTTCCTACATTTTAACACCACTCTGGGACTATTTACAGGTTTTTAAATATTTTTATATGTGATTTCTGAGTTTGACCACATGGGGTCTGGCACCTTGAAGGAATTCTGATTTAGTCTGCCTCTGTATCCCACAATGCAGTGCTAGTCTGTAAAGAGAAAAAAAATGTTACATCACGCAGGCCTCTTTCTTCCTAAAGCTCCTGTCACTAAAGTCATTTTACATGCATGCACTGCTGTCTTTCAGTTAGTTTTAAGTAACATTTCATGCCATTCAATGACTACTTAAAACAAAAACGGTGCAAATGCCACAGAACAGACTTTCGAAGTGCTTTTTTACCACTCCTTTTTAGAATGGATAAACTGTAGTCTTTTGTGAAGCCTGAATTGTACTGCTTTGACTGGTCTCCCACCCCCTTCACACTTAAACTTCCCTAGCTGTCAAAGTGCTAAGGGTAATTTGAGCTGTTGCCTGCTGTGATTGACAGCTCACAGCAGGAGACTTGACTCATGTACTATTTCCTTGTTCTAGCCTTCACTTTCTGTATGGGTAGGGAATGATCAGGGAGCTGTGACATCACACCATGGGTCCGTTTTTAGGACGGTCATGGTGATGTCAGTTTAGGGAGGAAATTGGCCTGAAAACTACCTGTATTCAGTGGCCTTGATGACCTCAATGAATTGGAGACTTTTCCAAGGCGGGATAAAAGTTTTTTGAAAGTTTAACCACCACAGTACAGTAAGGTACTGTTCTAGTGGAGAGAAGGTCAATTTAAAATATTTTAAATGCTGTGTTTGTTCATAGCAGGGACAATAAATAGGGAGAAAAAGGACAGAGAAGTTGAGCATTTAAAAACAGAATTCTGTTATCCTTTAAAGAAATAGAAATTGAGGTTATGGAGTACCTGCAAAGTGAAGGATTCAGTGTAGAAAATCTAACTCGGAAAGCACCCCAGCAGGATAGAGCAATATACTTCCAAGTTAAGGAGAAACCAGGGGAATGGGAAGGTACCGGTCAGTTGCCATATAAAGATATTTTGGCGCCTTCCACAAGAAACCAGTATAAACATTCACTTGAAGCTGGACAGCAAGGGGAAGGAACAGGAAGCTGTGGTAACTCTGGAGCAGTCAGTGTTGAGCAGTGATGGGCCATTGAGTTCCCATATGACAGAGCAACGGATGATATAGGATGAAATTGAAGAGAATGTGCCATAAGAAGATACTATGGAACATTATACAGAATGCCCGCAGAAAATGGAGAACAAAAAATGTGCCTCAGTTTAGAAGAAAAGAAGACAGCAGCCAGGAAAGTAAACCACAACATTTTTATTAGGACTCCAAATATAGAATTAAGTGCTTTTGTTTCCCAATCGAAACTTCATCAGAATAAAGTGCGAATGCAACCCCACCTGTATTAATACACGCCCAAAATCAATTACATAATTTTCTAAACTAATTTAGTCACTTAAAATGCCATTACATTCAAATGACATTAAAACCCATCTGTATTTACATACAACAAAGGAATATATCCAAGAACATTCTATACATATATCCATAAAATGAATAAATTATATACTGTAGAATTATTGTTTTATGAAAAATGTTTTTTAAAATACTAAATGCATACATTTATCGAGGTAAAAATAGATAAATATATAATTTTAAAGCATGACCATATATAATACATGTATAATAAATGTAAATACCTTAAGGAACCAGTGTCAATTAAAGAAGGGCTCTAAAGACAGATTAAAAATTCTAAATACAAACTACTATACATAACTAAACATTATCATGCTTGTTAAAATGGCATACATTATAATACATTCATTATTTCATATAAAATATATATACAAATTCATTATTTCATAAAAAATTGTGCTTTTAGCCTTAAAATTGAGCTTGAGATGGCACTGTTTAATCCAGGTGGCTCAGAAGCATTAGTTCTTAATTGCCATCTCAATTCTTTCAGTTCTAAAAGGTCATTTAGGGGACCCCCCCCCCCCTCACCCCCACAGTGGCTTGGTCAATTACTGCAAACTTAAATCTATGCCCTTCATGCATTGCTGTATGAACAGCCAAAGTGTTTTTCCTATCTTTAATGTCATAATTATGCTGGTAAATGCGTGTCCTTACTACGGCTACTTAACAGATTAGGCCATGGCTATAATTTTAGCTCCCGGAAAACAACAGTGTAAAGACTTCTCATCTTCTCTTGTCATTGATTTAAAACCATATGGCTCAAAAGATGAGGAACTGAAAGCACAACTGCAAGTAGTCAAAACTTTTTCCGATACAAGAATGTCATTTGGTCTTGATAAGTCTGCAAAAGCAACCTTTAAAGCAGGAAAACTGCAGCACCAAGAAAACATCACTATGGGACAAGAATAATAAAAACTTGAGCAAGAGGGAGTGTATAAATATTTGGGAGTTGAAGAAGGATCAACAATAAAACATGAACAAATGTGAATAAAACCTAGTAAGGAATATTTTAGAAGACTTGAATTAATCCTGAAAAAGTAGTTGACGTCTAGGAACAAAGGTATAAAACAATTTGCTCTTCCTGTCGTAACTTGCAGTTTTGGAGTGAGTGACTGGCCCCATAATGTGTTGATTAGATAGGAAAACAAGAAGGATGCTTCATGCTCACCAAATGATTTATAAAAATGAGTGCATACCAAGGTTATATATTCCCCATACCAAAGGAGGTGTGTGCCTTCTTGAAATTGATTACATGTATACATCTGCAGTCATGGGACTGCACACATCTGCTGATCTCACTCACAGGACCCAAAAGTAGTGAAAGTTTTGAAATATGAGGAGAATAAATCTAAGATGACCTCCCTGCTTAGTCTAGCAGAAGCATATTGACATCAAGCAGGAATGGAAATCAAACCAGAAGTAGATGAGAATCAGGCGGCAACTGAAGGTGCCAAAAAAAGAATATAAGGTAAAGGATCAGATGAGAAGTCAAGAAATGTGGAAATGCACAAGTATTGTTGCAAGTATAGAAAACACCTGGAAAAACCTAATGTTGATTAAGATCGCAGGAATGGTTAAGGAGAGGTGAATTCAAACCAAAAGATGAAAGGTTAATATTGGTGGCCCAAGGTAGTGGGCTATGTACACGTTGGTTTGCAAAGTCCATTGAACATGTGGGAGAAACATACAAATATAGGTTTTGTAAAACAATTTGAAGCAGTTTCATACCTCCATTGCTGGTTGTGACATACTAATGGCAGAAGAACTGTATACTAAAGGTATAATTATGAGGCAAGACTGTTGCACTCAGGATTGTGTAAACATTATGGTACTGAAGTAGCTGAAAAACACTGGAAACATGAGCCACGCACTATCGTGGAAAATGATTGTCTATATCACGTGGGATCACCCATTACCAACAGTTTGACAGATGCGAGAAAACCAGATTATGGTGGTCCATGCAAAGAAGACAAAAGTAAAGTTGATCATTGCAATTGCTACACCCAATGACTACAGTGTCTTGCGTGCAGAGAAATACAAAGTCGTAAAATATCAGGATTTGTAGGCAGAAATGAGGGCAATGTGGAAGAAAGATACCCAGACAGTTCCAATAGTAGTAGGAGCAATGGGTCTTATTAAAAAAAAATCTACAATCGTATTTAGAAATGTTACCAATACATGTAACTCCATACGAATTGCAGGAGTCGTCATTACTGGGCACATTACAGGTGCTGTGAAGAACACTTCTGACATCAAAGATTGAAACAATACTAATTTTGTGAATTTTAATAGTAGTTTGACTTGGGAATGGGGTCCATTCCTGTTATGGTAATAGAAACCCAAAAGACTTGGAAAAATTAAAAATTGAGAAGCCTTAAGGGGTTGGCAGTGGGCGATGTCTTCCCAGTGCTTTCTGATGGCAGTGTACATCTCACAGAAAGAAACAAGTGTGTTGGCAGATAATTTATTTTATTTTACATTTGTTGACGGGGATGGCACAACTGGGTACTTGTCCATTTTCAGTAGAGGCCCGGGGAGAAAAGCTCCAGGAAAATAATACACTTAGAACATTTAGTAAATACTAGTTTCAAGCAGATTACAGTCATAAGCAATATCAGCATTTAGCACATAAAGTACTAACTTATTTTTAAAACACTTTACAAAACATAACATTATTTTCAAAGTTAAACATACATAACGTTACATTAAGGTTTAAGACACACTGAGCAGCAGTTATACAATTGACCCTTCCTGAAATGGAGTGGTAGAAAAAAGTTAGAAGTAGTTGAAGGTAAGGCACCTAAGAAATAGAGAGGTCACTAGTTGGGGTTAGTGCAAGGACATAATCAATGAGTTTTTAAGTATTTCTTGAGTTTGTTTTTGAATTGAGTTAGTGAGGGTTCTAGGGTCAAGTCAGCTGGGAATCTGTTCCATATTTTTCCAACAGTTGGCAAACAGTCCCCAGCTGAGTAGTTGGATTTGTATGTTTTAATTAGGAGTCTAGTGAATGATCGCAGTGGCCGGGTGTAGGGGCTGATGATATTTTTTTAGTGCAGGTGTATTTTCTGGTTGGTAAAGGGCTTTATGTGCCACTATTAGTTGGTTGAACTGCAGTAAGCTTGGCAATTCAAGCCAACCTAGGAGATTTAGGTTGTGACAGTGGTGAGTCCGGTAGGTTGTGCCAGTACCAAATCTGGCAATGTGGTTCTAGAAGGATGATAGTTTAAGATCTGTTTTTTTTTAAAGTTGAAGAAAAGAGGTGAGGCATAGAGAAGAGTTGATAGCAGATGGAAATGGGCAATTGCAGTTCTAGCAAGTGGGGTAAGGAAAGGTTTGATTCTGTAAAGAGTCAAGTTTTTTATTAATGGTTTTGATAGTTTGATATGCGCATCAAACTTCAGGTGATCATCCACTGACACCCAGTAGTTTAGTTTGGGCTTCTGGGGAGATGATAGTGCCATTGTTACTAGTTATGTTGAAGGATGGCAGGGGGGGGTCCTGCATGTGGGGGGAAAGAGGAGCAACTTAGTTTTGTTGGGGTTTAGGATTAGATGTTGATTGGACAGCCATTTTTCCACTGTATTGAAGGTATTTTGGGTTAATGTGAATAAAGTAGCTGGTGAGGTGTCAGAACAAATCAAGGTGGAGTCATGCACATATTGAATGCAGGTAGCATCTGGGATGACTGAATGAAGGTCATTGATAAAGATGGAGAAAAGAAGGGGTCCTAGTATCGAGCCCTCCTAATGTGATGGGTAGATGAGATGATAACTTGTTCTGCCATAGGACTGCCTGTTGCCTGGCCTGCAGGTAGGATTGAAACCATTGGAGTGCATGGTTGTTTAAGGAGAAGGCCGTCAAGGTATTTATAAGCATTTTGTGGTCAACCATGTCAAAAGCCTTGAATAGATCTAGAAAGAAAGAGTGCTGAGGATAGTTTGTTGTGGTTGTGGTTAATGACATTAGAGAAGGAGAGGAGGGCAGTAGTAGTACTGTGGTGTGGCTTAAAGCCATGCTGAAGGTTGGACAACAGCTTGTTCTGTGTGAGGTAGTGCATGAGCTGTATGTGTACACACTTCATAATTTTTGCTAGAGGTGACAGCATAGCTATGGGTCCAAAGTTTGACAGTTCAATGGAACTGCCTCCTTTATGGAGAGGTATGACATGGGAGATTTTCCATATAGTGGGTACAGTAGCTTCAGATGTAGCTCTGTTGATCAAGATTGAGATGGGGTATGCTATGGTGTCAGCAGCCTTTTGCAGATAGTCTGCTGGGAGGAGGTCGGCAGCCAGGGTGGTGGGTCTTAGTTTAAGTAGGGCATGAATAAGTTGAGTAGGAACAGGTTGGAAGGTAAAGTATGTTTGGGAACTGGGTTGTGGCTACATTAGAATTAGAGGCATTGGGAGAGAGTTGGCTGGCTAGAGACTGGATAGTCTCTGTGAAGAATCTGTTGACATTATTAGCAATGTCTACTGGGGATTTTTGTTGGGAAACTAAAGGGGGTGGAGTGGTGGTTTGGCTTGGGTGGAGTAGTTTGTTTATTCCTGTCCAGAACTTTTGAGGTTTGTTTTGGTGTTTTTGCAGTAGGTGGTAGTAGTGGTTCTTTTTGCCTAAGGTTATGGATTTTTTTGGAGTCGTTCCTTAGCTGTCTGGATCTTAGCTGATCAAGTGGAGCTTTTGTTTTTCGGTAGGTGGCCCATGCTTTGTTTCTGACTGAAATTTTGTTTTTGGTATAAGCTCAGCATTTCCATTCTTCTACCTTACAAGTGGTCTCTTATTGTAGTATTGGTGGCACTTATTTTCAGCAGGGGGAGCCAGCCGTTCTGTGACCTGTTTGCAGCCCTCTCCTACTCCCTAGTGCAACAGCTACTTTGCCTTGATTCTGCAGGAGGGAGAGTTGCTGAGGAATGCTGTGGTCCATAATTTGCCCTAGTGTCTCCTATTTGCTTATCCACCTACTCCCCTTATACCGAAATGTATTCGTAAAGCCATGGGCTGCAAAGTTAAAGTGATCCTCATCACTTCCTTTTGTTCACGACAGGTATGGTTTCCCTATCTCTGACGGGGCTAGTTATTCTGCTGTTAAAATTCAAAAGGCTCCATTCCAGGTTTTCACCTGGAAGTGAAGCAGTTCCCTGTTGCTTACTTGAAGTTATCTAAAACCTGTTTTACAGGGCAGCTTTCTTCTTCGCCCCTCTTATACTTGTTCCACCGTGGGGTGACATCCTCTTACTCTAGGCCTTAATGAAATTCCCTTTTGAACCTGCCACGACTGGGGTGTTGAGATTTTTTTTGGAAGATGCTTTTTCTAATAGCTATCACCTCCACTCAAAGGATTTCAGAGCTTCAGGTCTCCTAACCAGTTTTCTTTCCAAATATTTCCAATAAGGTGGAGCACTTTTCATTTGATGGGTATACCCTGACAATAGAGATTTTACGTACATCAAACTAAAACTTTTAGGGAAACATATTGGCTGTTTGCTACCTTTTCCCAACTGGACTGAAGAGGAGTTTCTAAGTAACCTTTTCCAGGTTTCCATGTTGTCTGAATGTATTTACTTTGCATGCAAGGAGGGAGAGATGTTCATCATTCCCACTGCCTCAGTGGCATTTTGGGTTATTTGCAGAGGTGACTCAGTACAGGCCAGTTTTAAAAAAAGCTCAAGACTCTTCTCGTTCTCTCTTCCTATGACAGCTGATTGGCTGCGCATGTCCTGAGAAGGAGGCCTTTAGTGGTCACAAAGTGAGTGTTCAGTCTTTTTCTACCATCGAAAGAAAGCCCTAGGACCCTTCACAGGATCTAGTACTGATTTTTCGGATCTAGATTGAATCGGCGAACGCTTAAAAAAGTGAACTCTGATTGATTCATCGACCCTATTTCAGTGAACACCCGGAACAGCAAATTTTTTCCCAGGGCTGGTTTCAGGAGTTTGCTGTTTCCTCCACTGTGGTGCAATCTCGGAGTTGGTATATTTAAGTGTGGGGGGGGGGGGGGGGTGGCGAAGCCCACATTAAATACTGTTAAGTTTTTTTTTTTTGTTTTTTTTTTTGCGGAATAACTATTTTTTTTTTTCCCCAGGGGAAAAAATCTCTGTTCCAAGTATTCGACATTTTCAGCGTTCACTGAACTAGGGTGGATGAATAAGCGTTGGCTTTAAGTGTTTGCTTATTTAATATACACCCGATTTTTCTTGCTTACTGGTCAGATAAGTTCCATATGGGGACCACACTTGATCCATTTATTATTAGATTTATTATTCTTTCTCTTTTTTTCTGTTTAAAACATTGTTTTAATGTTTATAGTAACCCAAGTGGGAAATTCTGCTTGTAGCAAATGTTTGTTTGTCTTCTGTCTCTGACAAATGATTCTTTTTACTTTTTCTGAGGAGACTTTCAGTATTTCTCTCAAACGTGCAGTGTGTGCTGTTAGACACGAGGGGTTGTCTCATGTAGCCAGAACCACAAATTAATCATTCCCGTCTTTACTGTAGTTACTCTGCTTTATTTTCATTTTCGATAGGAAAATATTGTAAAACTTGGATTTTTTCAGTATTTTTACACTGTTTGCCATATGACTGTGCCTTGTGTATTTTTAACATTAGATGACAATTTTTTCTGTCAGTGAAGTTACTTAAATGTGGAGATTTTACTGTCTCTGACGGGAAGAAAATTTAGTTTAAATTGCTATTAAACATGTCAAACTGCCATAAAATAACATGTAAAGTGTGTGTCAATAATTTTTAACACTGGTTTGGCACAGTGGTTACTTGGGTGTTTGGACGTTGGACTTTGTGTACTGGAAATTCTTTCAATGTCTTTCATTTGTTAAATAATTCTGAATACATTTCAAACTTTTATTTTTTGTGGTACCCGTACAGTTTGGCAGAGCTTTTAGTTGAATGGGGATGTACATATTAAAAACTTTAAATGCTTGTTGTGATACATTATCCATTACTGTCAGTTTTTCTCCCCTGACTCGATGCAGCTGAAGTCTGCTAACCCCCTTCTCCCCTATATCCGGTTGCACTTAAAATGAAAAATAAAAATAATCCTCAGCATACAGTTAGTGATTTTGTTGAGGCCACTGCTCAGCACACAGACCACTTACCTTTTGCCCTGTCTTGCTTTGTTGTAGCTTTGCCAGCCCCAACGCAATGAGGTTTAGACACATCTGCTTCCTGTGTTTCAGTACTTGGAGCAGATATGGGAGTTAACCAAACCGTTTAGGTGCAGGAGTAGTCTGCGGAAAGAGGCCTCTTGCCAGACCTAAATCTGTGCCCAGATATTTTATATAGCAGTAAAGTCTACAAGAAAAAGAAACAGAAGTGTTGTCATACAGCTGATAATCAGATTATAGCTGTTTTATAAGACTGATGTAGTTTCCTTGGCTAAGCGTGTTCTGCAGACTGCTAATTCTGGTGGTTGTGTTCCCTTACATGGCTCTAGTGCTAGTTTGGCTAGAGACCTTTCTGGTGTTAGAGAGAGTGATGAGGAATCTGACGAGAATAATGGTGATTTCCTAGTTGACATCATATCCAGTCACTTTTATTCTTCGAAAGCTGAACCTGAGCATAAGTCAGATATTCACTTTTCCTCAAAAGATTGCTAGATTTAGTAATGATTTTGCTTAGAGGCAGTCGGGGAACTACCCCAGAGATGGGCAGGGTATATGACCTTACAGAAGATGAGATGCCCGATCCTGTGGCTTTCCCCACTTTCTCTCCTTGGAAGATGTCTATAAAGCTACCTGCAGGACACTAGTATCTATTCCTGCAGTCCCTAAAAAGAAAGAGAAAATACAGTGTCTTCTGTGATCTGACAAGTCTGTATTCTCGTTTGACTGCTGAAACAGCTGTAGTCTTCACAGCTACATGCTCAAATGAGGAGCCCTTTGTTTTCTCTAAACCAGTGTCATCTGATAGAGAGCAAATGTTTAGATATTCAGGGCAAAAGGATATCTCTTTCTAGCAATCTAGCCTTTCAAATGTTAAATTATCAAGGCTATATGTGGACATTTATTTTACAGTATGCTACGGTTTGGATGATTTTGCTACATCCTTGCCTACAGAGCAAAAGTATTATATAAACTGTTTCTAATTTGACTTTGGTTTAGAAACATGCTTTGAAAGGTGTGCTTGATAGTGCAGATACAGTCAGGAGAAATGTTGCTTTTGTTTATAGTAAGATGGTGTGCTTGGTTATGTAATCAGAACTTTTCTGATGATTTTAAAAGCCAATATTTTGAATGCATTTTGAAGTTCTGAATTGATGTTAGGCCCTCTGTTACACAGATTCTCAAATAGTGGGATGATTCAGGTAAATGAATGCATGGGGTATCTAGGATGTTTTCATGTACCCATATTCCCAAACGAGGTGGTGTTTTTTTTCATTGGGCAGAACAAGCAAAATTGTCAGCCAAAACAAAAGTCAGGGATCCAAAATGAAATGGGAGGAGGATAATTCCTCAAAACCAAACAAAGGGGTTCCTTTATGAAAAAGGATCAAGCCACTGCAAAGAACATGATTATGCCAAGTCAAAGAAAACCCCATACCATCCTTCTCTTCCTCCTTCACCCATGATCCCCCCCCCCCCCTGCAGCCTAGCCACAAATAGTTTCAGACAAATGAATTTTAAAAATAATTTAGAGGGGACATTCTTGGTAGAGAATAGCAAATCCTCCCCCTTTCAGGAAAAATCCTCTACACCCACCAGACAAGACGTGTTTTGTCTAGTGCTCCATCACATGGTAGAAGCAGGAGTCCTGGAGTAAGTGTCTGGAGTACAAAAAGCAAAATATTGTACTCCAGAATCTTTTTGGTACCAAAAAGGTGCACTCATGGAGACCCATCCTAGGTTTGTGTTATCTAAACACAGTTGTAAAAATTCAGAATACTAACCTTAGTTAGTATTCTAGCTTTGCTTCCAGACCATATTTATTGGTGACTCTAGATCTCAAGGATATTTATCATCCTATCACTATTGCACTCATTTTCAGGAAAATGTTGGGATTTGCTATGTCTGGATTACATTTTTAATTTTCTGTCTTACTGTTTGGGCTGTGTACTGCACACAGAGTGTGTCTGGCCCCAGTAGTTGCCTATTGCAGAATCCTAGGCATCCAGATTTTTCTTCTTGCACATCCCTGTATTCCCACCTGGGCTTCAAATTGAACTTTCAAAAGTCCTTCCTCACATACTCTCAACAAATTGTTTTCCTGTGATGTTGGATAAACAGAGTAGAAAGGATGGTTGGTTTTCTTACCAGAAGACAAAGCTATGACTTAGGCATTTTCTTGGATTTCTCTTTTTTAGACATGATCTCAGCAACAATTCCTCGGAGTTATAGGCCACATGACATGAATGATCCTCATGATAACCACTAAACAGACAACAAACGAGAAAAAAATCAGTGGTAATTGAATAATTGTTAGACTCTGCACCTTCATCACTTGGATTTCCATGTACAGGTACTGGGATTTGTGAAACAAAAACTGTAGTGGTGGAGGGATCATCTTTCTCTGAATCTAGGACTCCCTTTCTCTCATCAAACTACAGTCCAGTCTTTTCAGATGGACTCTTCAGATTTTGCATGGGAAGTAGTGTCCATGGGAGTTCAGGTGCAAGGATTATGGGGTCCTCAGGATGTGCCAAAGCACATAAAAGTAAAATATGTTGGCACTGGTTCATGCCTAAAAAGTTCTTTACCACTTGTGTGCTTCGGGTCCTCTCTTGGTGGTCACAGACATTACCGAGATGTACCGAAACAAGAAAAGGGGGTATAATATTATAACCTTTTTGCCAGTTGGCAGGGGTGGCCTGGGAACTGACCCTGCAGTATTCACCAACTCTTCAGGACTCATGCATTAGATAAGAAAAAAACAGATTAAGCATATCCTTGACATTCCTAAATGAGTAGAAGCTCCATGTAGAGCTCTTCCAGGACTTGGTGCAGGTGTTGGACAACCTCAAGTAGATCTGTGCACCTCCTTTCAAAATAACCTGGTCCTTTGTTACAAAGCACTACAGACTGTATTCCTTTTCAAGGTCCAGAGCAGGCTTTGGTAGGACCATTCTCCAGGGTTCCTGGATCCTTATCCTTCCACCTACCAGATAAGATCAGCTTTGGGAATCCACACAAAATGCCACTGAGACATTGGGAGCTATGAACATAGTACAGCTGCAGACGTTCTACTTACCTGTAATAGTAGATTTTTGAATTCTTCACTGCCTCAGTGGCAGCATTCACCCACCATCCCCCAGATTGTACATAGTTGGGATGGGTTTCAACCTCTTTCATTGGTTGTTGGGTTTGTATCTTACATGATATTGATTGGTTACAAATTTACTCTTGCTAGATGATTCTGTCTTCAGATACTTTCCTCTCACTTTATGGAAGTGAAAAAGCCGGAACACACTCACTGCTGTAACAAATGAATTTTCCCTCTCTGGATATGCTCAGCTAATCATTTGTCACAGGAAGATAGAGAGAAAATGGGAGTGAGGAGTCTGAGGTTTGCACACTCTCAATGA